>NC_053158.1:96727260-96765183 GCF_016835505.1 Polypterus senegalus
CTCCTAGCATCTTTTAGCCAGGCGCTCCGCCCGGCTAATTTAGTTGAGCGTCCGGCTGTCATCACACATGACATTGTGAGATAACAGCCACAGATCTCATGATCTGCAGAGATGGCAAGGGATGAGCAGGAGGGTGGGCAAATATTTTAGAAGCAGGATCGCAAGTTGCAAGGGGAGAGGCGCAGGACGGAATGTTGCCGATCACTCGATCCTAAAGCTAATAGCGGGGACGAGGAGGAGTGGAGTTCACAAGCAAAGAGTATGGGGAGGTGGGCTTTCGAGAGGGGGTGTACATGGTAATAGTGGCGGCGGAGCAGCTTAATTACAGTAGCAAGGAGTATGGAGAGGTGGGCGGGCAAGAGGAGGCTGTACATGCTACTAGCGGGAGTGGAGCTACACTTCACAAGCAAAGAGGATGTGGAGGTGGGCAGGCGAGAGAGAGAGAGGTTAGAAGCATGCATAAACAGCGAGAATAAAGTGGAAATGTTGAGAATAAAGTTAATATGTCGACTTTATTCTCGTCATAAACATCGAGATTAAAGTGGAAATGTTGAGAATAAAGTCGACATATTGAGGTTTTTTTTTCACTGTGCCCATATTTTTTTTCTTCACCGTGGCCCTAATACGCTTCTGTAGTTTTGTCAAAGTGACCCATCTGCCCTTCCTTTTTTTGTTCATATCTTGCCCTGCCGTAGTGCAAGTGTGCAATGAATAACTAACAGGCTCTCACTTTCCCACTCAAATGTCTTCTTCATAGGTACTTTTAATTTTTCCAAACGTTTTACCAACATGAGCAAAAGACACTGCTCAGTTATTTCAGAAAAGAAATGCCACAAACTAATGAAGGTGCAGCGTCAACTCCTCATGTGGCTATTTCAGACAAAGACATTGCAGGGGCTGGTCCATCAGGGGAAATCTCCTCAGCACACACTCTGCCAATTGATAAATCTAAGCACCGCTTATCCGGCATAAACAAACAATGGTTTAAATATTTTGATTGGCTAATGGTAAAAGAAAATGGTATGTGGTGCTCATTGTGCATGAAATATTCAAACAAACACCCCCCAAGGTGGGAGTTACTTTGGGTAAACGTGCCATGCACAAGAATTCAAAAAGAAAGCTTGCTGGACCATGAAAAAAGTAAAAGCACATTGAGCCTTCTGCTGACCTTTTAGGAAAGCATGTAACTAGAGCAAAATGGAATCGGTCAAATTGTAAGATCTGTATCTGTGTTAAATAACTTGCAGAGCGCTGTCTTTGTGGGAGCTTTAAGATCCATGTATTGGTTGGCAAAAATGAGTTGCCACATACAATGTTGTTTGAAAAGTTTTTGGAACACTGTAAAGAAATGGGTTGTTCCTTTTTACAACATCTCAATGTTGGTAAAAATGCACATTACACCTCTGAAAGAATAATGCAAGAGCTGCTGGATGTCTTAGCATCATAAATAAAATCTAACATACTGAAAAATATACACGCTGAAAATGTTTTCAGTATTCTGTGTAATGAAACCAAAGACCTCTCAGTTGTGAAACAATTAATTATTTATATTAAATATGTTTGCCAGGTCACTAAAGAGGTCAGAATTAGTTTTGTATAAACCCACAATATGATTGATGGCAATGCAGATACTATAACGAACAAACTGAGTGAGACTATGGACACTTTAGGCTTGAAAACTGCTAGTCTGGTTGGACTTGGTTCAGATGGAGCGGCTGTTATGAATGGGAAACAGAAAGGTGTGGCAAAACTGCTTAAAGATAAAACATCTGGTCTCTTGGTCAAATGCCACTGTGTAAACCACCTATTGGACCTTGCAAGTGCCCAAAATGGCCAATGACACTAGATGGCTGTCTGATGACTCTGCAGTACAGTCACTATGACAATGTATGATGAGTGTCATAGCTGCGCTGGAAAGAGAGGCCACTGAACGAAATGACATCACAGCTGAAGATTAAGCAGATGTATTAAAACGTACAATTTTGTTTCCTCTCTGATTATGCTTTCAGACGTATTACCTTTGTTGTCCAACTTATGTAAGGCTTGGCAAAGGCAAGATGTCAATCTTACTGAAACTGAGCCAATTTTGCTCGCCACAAAATTGTCTATCATGGAGTTGAAAGACACTCCTGGGAGATATTTTCAAAGCCTTCATCATTGTCTGACAGACGAATGGTCAGATCTCCGCATTGTTTATACACAGAGTGATGTAATATCATTCAAAACTGCAAAATACAATAAATAGCTAGAGACAGTAGTCAAGCACCTAGATGCAAGATTCCCTGACATGCCAATTATTTCCAGGCTTTCAAAGGTTTTAAATGTATAAACTCATGATTCAAGTTAGTCTGCTGAAATTCTTTTCAATCATTACTCCAAAAATGGTAGCCCTCCAATTTTAAAATATGAAAGTAGCAGGCAAGAATGGACAGTTGCATCAAAAATGATCAGAAGTCAATCATACAAAGACTTCAGTCCAAAACAGATTTTACTAAAAATGGCAACGACATCAGAGCTCAAAGAGTCGTTTCCAAATTTAGCCAGACTAGCTCATATTAGGCTAGTGATCCCAGTGAGCACAGCTGAATGTGAAAGGGGGTTTTCTGCCCTTAAAAGGATCAAGACATGTTTGAGAAATTGCATGAATCTAAGCATGCTAAATAATCTCATGCTGATCTCCTTGGAGGGCCCAGACCCTGGGGACTTTGATTATGGGAAAGCTGCAGACAACTGGGCCTCTAGGAAGAAAAGAAGAATAAGTATTTAACTGAAGACACCTTCTGCATACACAAGTTGGCTTTGAAGAATATTTTTTAATTTTTCTTTATTAGGTTTCCCGTACTTTTTTTCATTGTTTTCACTTGAAAACAGCAACAATACTTGTGCCTCTTGGTTTATGTCATAACAATTGTTATTTAAAATTTTTGTTAGGGTTGCAGATTCCTGAATTGGATACTTCTTAAATGTAATAAAAGTATTCTGGCACAAGTCTCAAACCTTAAAAAAGGAGGTCATATTGAGCATTGCAAAATAATTAATAATAATTAACTAATTAAAACAATGCACATTTAATTTTCCCCACAACAAAATTTCCCCATCCCGCTCCACCAAGCTACTTTTTTATGCCACCCGGCTGGAAAAAATTTCTGGGGAGAACACAATCTATTTTTTATTTATTTACTCTATGTATCTAGATTGCATAATACCATACATTGCATCAATCCTGCCTTGATTAATGTATTGTCTTGTGTTTTAATTTAAAATTTTAATATTTAAATGTAAATTTTTATTTTAATTCTATTTTTAATTAAATTTTTTTATTTGAACTTCATGTTGTTACACTGTGGACCCTGAGCTATACAATTTTGTCTGTCTGTATACTTGTATATGGTTGAGATGACAATAAAGTTTGCTTTAAATTTGATTAAGTTGCTAACTGATTGTAACAGAATCATTAAAGTAATAAATTACTGGTGTAACACAGGAAGAATGTATAAGAGAATACCCTGTAGTTAAATTGCTATACAGTTAAGACCTGGTTCATTTGAGTCAAAATCAAAATTAATATAAGCAGCCAGTAGTTTCTAAATATGATGATGTTATACTCCTGGTGCCTCATGTATAAGCGGTGCATATGCACAAAACGTTTGCTTACACCTGTTTCCACACTCACATCACAATGTATAAAAGCTAAACTTGGCTTAAGCCACGCACATTCTCATGCCAGCTCAATCCATTGCATAAGCAAGTTTTTGGCTCAGTTTCGCAAACTGGTGGCACCCTGGGTGTTCCTGGGTGGTTTCCTTTTATTTTTAGATTCACATGCCTGATGCGGCTTTATGAAATACACTGAAAATGGCTGCTTACTGTTTATTAGTTTAAGGCATCTGATTGTGATCAATCTGTAACAATATAATGGTCCACAGAATGGCCAAACTATTCCAAATACCATAGCTGCTTTAGCATTGTTACTCCCAATGCATCACTTAGAGTATTTTAACCCACTATGTGGAATCACAGCATTACAGCAGCTGATCGGAAAGAGGATTAATTTGGGATATAGCACCTAACACACGCTGCCTCAACCATGCACACAGTCTATTTGAATGGCCTCCATACGGCAAATACTTCAGAGCCTTTCCTGTAGGAACCTCGCGGTTCAGAAACAGTTTCATCCCAAGTGCTCTAAATGCACTCAATCATTGAATCCCCTTTGTTTGTACTTATAAGTACAAGTACCTTACTGTAAACTTGCACTACAGTTGTAACATTGCACAACCTGATCCACTTTATGAACCATTTGCACTATATGTACATGTAAATTATACTTATGCTTGTGTTGTATATGTTTCATTGTTTTTATTCATATATTATTGTTATTTTATCATTTTATAGAAAAATCAGTTTATGGAGGATTTGCATATTGAATCTCACTGTACCATACAATAACAATAAAGGAATCCAATTCATTTGAATAGAAGAAATATTTTATTTACATATGATGATGACTGGCTTCTAAGTCAATTTCCAAGCGCTGTCTTCTTGGAGCTCTTGATATCGTTTTAAAGACGAAATGCAGTAAAGTATGTATATTACATTATACAGATACATTTTTAACTTAACTTAAACAATGTATACTGTTAATAATTAAATGTGTGGACACGGTGGGCAGCGGTAGCAATGAGCTGGCACCCAGTTCATGGATTGTTCCTGTCTCATGCTGCATGCTTGCTGGGACTGGCGTGACCATGGATGGAAAGATGGATGGAATAATTAAACATGTACTACGAAGATATTTCAGTGTTCCTTAAAAGTTTTGAAGAATCTGTATTCTAAGTTTACAGATGGCTTCACATTCATTACAGAGCTTATTGTGCGGCGATTGGTTACATGGAGAAAGGAAAGGAAGGACAGGAATTGGAGGTTAGTATGTTTGAAAGAGACAGTACTGCTGCAATAAATTATTTCATCAAGGGTAAGGCACGGTGCAGCAAGCATGTTGCGGGAGGCAGGAACAATCTCTGAACGGGTTGCCAGCTCGTCGCTACCACTGCACCACCGTGCCACCATGTTTAATGCATGCTTTAATTCCTATCATCCCGAAAATGATATCCAGTATCATCTGTCTTAGTATTAAAATTTTTAAGAGAGATGAAATATCACAAATTGAATGTATTCTTTGTCCTGTCGGCATAAAAGAAAGCATGTTTAAGAAGTACAAAGTGATTCACACACACACACACAGAGTACAAAGAAGAACACATAGAATATGAATCATTTAATGTGCTACTTTAGTTATGATGGAATTTGAGAAACTAGTAAATTAAATGATTTTAAGATGCAGTTTATGACATTCTACTTTAATGACAAAATAAACTATGTGATTAAAGTGGAAATTTCGAGATTAAAGTTAACATTTCAACCTTTTTTCCCCCATTGTGTCCCTATTTTTTTTTCTTTTCTCTGTACTCTTACGCCTCCATATGACACTCTGATAGTGGGCTATGACTCGCCTTTTCACAACGACTTTGATATCTGACCAGTTCTTTTTTATTTCAGGTACTGCGCGACTTTCTGAACTTGAACTGTCAAGTTTCTCTGCTTTTTTCTCATTTTTTTTTGTTAATACCACTGCTTAAACAAGAATAAATAGTACATTTTTCCTTGCCTCCACTTGGTATTCGCTGAAATTTTTCAATTTTCCCTGTGCTTTTACCATTGTGTTTTCACAGAATGCTGAACTCAAGGGGCTATTTACACTGATTTGCATATTCAAAGAGGCATAATTGTGGGAGGAGTCAGGAGGGGGCGGCAGGCATCTGCAAGTGTTTTACATTTCACGCTGATCGGGATTTATGTAGCTGAAGAATGTGAAAGTTGCCGTATGCACAGATTTATGCGTCTGGATTTTTTTTGCGCATATGTGCACATCCGGTTTTGTCTGTACGCCATGTTTTAGTATGAATTCTATGCACAGTGTTATACATGAGGCCGCAAGACACCAACTACAAAAACTTCTTTTTCCTAAGCAAGGACTGGACCAGTGGTTCTCAAACTGTAGGGCGGGCACCCCTAGGGGGGCGCAAAGTAACAAAAAGGGGGTGGGAAGATATGAAAAAAATACGAATCAAAAATATGAAAAATACATTTATTGAAACCAAAACAAATTAACTTAAACTACATTCTGATACTAGAAAAATAAATATAGAGTTAGATAATTGTTGATAAAAGAAGGTATAATAAAATATGCATTTATGACATATTAATTAAAAAAGAACAAATCGGTATTAGTGGGCTCTTTTCAAAAAACATTAGGGGGGACGCGAATAAAACTGTTATGAAAACTCCGGTCGCAAATACTTAAAGGTTGAGAAACACTGGACTAGACCACCCTGACTGTTCTGAAATTAGCTATTTGTCTTAGTAGCAATCAGTGTGGATAGTCTAAGAAAATATACATATGAAATTTACAAATATGGAAGTAACCACGTCACAAAAACTACTTTCTTTATTATGGTATCTCTCACTCTTAATTTTAGTCTTTTAAAAAATGAACTGAAATATTTTCAAAAGTGCAATGGGGTAGTCTATTTTCTATGCCAGAAAACACATGAAGGCACTAAAAAAGAGAAAAATCCACAGTAATCATCAGAATAATATTAAAACATGAGTAGATACTAACTACTGATCTACATTACTAAAAAATGGATGCATGTATGCTCAATTAGTGAGAGGACTGGTGCTATTTGACAGATGCCAAATGCTGGTTATTAGGCTGCAGAGAGAACAGCTGCAGGCAGAGGTCTGGTTCCACATTAAATTTACTCTTATTTAGTGATTAGTACTACCAGTCCAAAAATTTAGTTTTGAAAAGTTAGGTTATCGGAAACAGCATCAAAAAAAATCACACTGCTTTCTCTGATATGATCAGGATGCTCTAAAATCACATGAAGGAAACATTTTGTTAAGAATTTTAGTGAAAAAAATCTACTTTAAAGCATTGTCACTGGTAAGTACACAAAGCTCCTCTTGTTCCCTTGTGCTTAAATTTTCTGGGGCTTCTATGTATAGATTTA
Source organism: Polypterus senegalus (assembly GCF_016835505.1). Taxonomy (NCBI): domain Eukaryota; kingdom Metazoa; phylum Chordata; class Cladistia; order Polypteriformes; family Polypteridae; genus Polypterus; species Polypterus senegalus. The sequence continues at coordinate 96,734,337 of NC_053158.1, forward strand.
CCCAAGGATGTTCAGTCAAACTGAACTGTATATCTGGAGTTAGGAAGTAGTAATGCAGTTGGGTTCTCAGACTTTGCAGGTTCTTTTTAAACACTGTAGTAACAGTATAGATGCATTTGTTTTTGAATAAAAAAAAATTTTGACAAATTTGGATTTTAAAAACTGTTACTGATTTTCCTTGAAAAATGTGCTTAAGTCTGTTCAAGCAACTGAAAATGGTGGCAAAATAAGGCAATTTAGTGAGCCAATCATAAGTCAAACAAAAAAAGTTTACTTTATTGTACAACTCAAAATTCTGAGCAAGCACCTTTCCCTGAGAAAGCGATCGTACTTTAGTGTGCAACAAAGGCTGATCACTACCATTTCTTCTCACAGTGCTTGGGATAAGCTTGACTTTAGAAGCCAGATCTTTATAATGTTGATTATTTTAACAGCCTCATGCAAGACATGAGATTAAGATTGGCTGATGCTTTTTATAGCCAGTGCTTCCTTTTGTAAATTGCAGTGTACGGATGCTATGAGTGGAACAATAGTCCATGCACATATAACAGGCCCGCTGTGTTGTTCCATCATTGCCTTGGCTCCTTTGGTGCTCTCACACATTTTGACCATCTCATTTAAAATGCTTACAGAAAATGTTTTTATACACTTCTCCATTATATTCATATCTATCATACACAATAACACTGGAAAGGTTTGAATACCCATAAATTCTTTTAGTTGCAACACAAAAAATCAACTCTCATGCATGGATTGCAAAACCTTCCAAGTTATGTTAGTTGAAACTAGCTGAAATACCCAGCATTGCCCAGGAGGAAAATAAAGTGTTTTCTTTCTTTAATTGTTTGAGAAAAACATAATAAAAAAATCTGAACTTTAAAAATAAAAATAAATTAACAAACAATAAAGACTCACTAACGTCCTTGTCTTGTGGTCTTGTATGTAATGTTATCATCCAGTTGACGCTCGGAACCAGCCAGCTCTATTTAATTTGAAAAGCAACAGGGGCGCGGTGGTGCTCAAACATAAAGAATGCTAGCGGTCGCCTGCTATATACTAACTGTTTAAGCCCGTGCTTGGATCCTAGAAAGTATTGAAATTGTCAGAACTACTCTGGGCATCTCTCCACTATGAGGATCAGTGTTGCCAACGTGCTTGCATCGTTTGTGCATTATCAGCTAAGCGACTGTCTTTCTTAGGAGGTTTCCTTTTGCTAGTGTGCTGGCATCGCTTGCGTATCCTTGGAGCTGAAGCCCTCATCCTGTACTCTACATCTCACTTCCAGGCCAGACAGATACACACACTTGCAGGCATAGGGCAGCAACGCCCATAAAGGATGAACCATGGAGACAGAAGGTGGTGTGCTGCGATGGGGCTGAGAGAGAGACTGCATTTTAACCTCTATTTTAACAGATTTTTTTATTATGGATTTTATCCCCACGTTTCACTGGTTTTATGGATTTGCTATTTATTTGGGTACTGTATTTTTCTGAACACTGCACAATGGACACTTTTGGTTTTACTTTTGACTGTTTTTAACAAAAGCACTTGAGCACTTTCCACTTCAATGAGATTTCAGCTCATCTTGGTCATAACTATCGACGGTGTTGGTTCAACAGACTCCCATGTAGGAAGAGAGAATCTGTAGGGGACCAGCTTCGTCACACTATTACACAGTAACCAGGTACATTACACAGTATTGAAAAAAAAATAAAACAAGTACAACTTGGCTTGCAGCATCATCCAGTAGTATAGAAACAGTATTCACACATTTGAATGTAATGGTCCACATCCGAACTTTTAAAACGAAAGTATCTTCAGACAACAGACATGGCACCTTTTTTCGTCAAAAGTTCTTCTGTGTCATCATGTTCAACTTTATCATCTGCTACAGCTTCCGTTTAGGAATGTTCTCTGTCCATTTTCACTGCTCAATACCTCCATTAATGCGTGTAATCTGTTTCATGCCCGTTTAGCGGTGCAGCAGTAAAAAAGGTCCCCCCTTAAACAGTTTCCCGCTGTGCCACGTTCTGAACTTTGTTTAGGCTATTTAAACTGGCGTTTTGGCATAAGAAGAATCCATATCATAAAAATAAAAATAGTTTTTTGGTATGAACTGGTATACCACCCAGCACTAATTTCACCCTACAGTATTTTTAGTTGACCATTGAGAAACATGTGTACCAAGTTTCATGAAAATCGCTCCAGTTGTTCGGACGTGATGCTGGAACATACATACATACACACATTGGCTTTTATATATATACTAGCCAACCCGCGGCGTAGTATACGCCGCATAATCAGGCCGCTGTTCAAATGATTTTTAAGCACAGAGGAAAAAATAAACATTTGAAAAATCCGTAATTTAATAAACCACCAAGAAAAGAAACATTGCAACAATGCACGATACGAACCAACATACAATTGTCCGTGACTGAAAACCGGAGGAGCGCCATCGCGCTTTCTCCTTCTAAAGCGAAGGATGGGGTTGAATGGCGCTCGTTCAGTACGCACTGCCCGCTTATGTGCCCGCCCCCAACTCCCTATCTGAGTCGCTTTCGTCCACACGCACTTGTGAGTCATGTTGACTGTTAATTTTCCAAACACCGCCTCAGTCAGTTTCCACGTTGATTTTTCATTGTTCTTTGCGGTTCCGGCTGCTTTTTTATATATAATCCACCAAGTCACCCGACCATGGGGGTTTACAAAGGGTAGGGACGTAATCAGTGCGAGCGTATGACCCGCCGCACTCGGGAATTTCTCGTTCGTGGGGAACAATTGCAAGCCACGGTCTCCATCACGAATATGGTTCAACGGCTTACGCACGGCTCCCCGCGCCAGGTAGACACACGTTGATCTATTCAGTGTAGCACGCGTGCAGTACCGGACATACAAGTGCATCACAGACCTGTTAATGCTCAATCGCAGGTGGGAGTCTCATTCGTTTTCGGAAATAACCAGCCAAATCGCTCCACCAACTAAGAACTGCCATGCACCACCACCCACAGAATCGAGAAAGAGCTGTCAATCTGTCAATCCTCTCCGTGTCCGGGCCGGGTGAGGTTTCCTGTGTTGAGTCAAATGAAGCGAAAGGCTTCACACCTGGTGGTGCCCTTCTGTCAATTCCTTTAAGTTTCAGCTTTGTAACCATACTCCTCCCTGAACCCAAAGACTTTGGTTACCCGGTTGGCTACCCTGTTGCGGGGCCTGCATTGGTGAAGTAGGTGAGACGGTAATGAAACAGAGGCACAGGGCTTATTGGTATTTAAAGACTGCTTCCTTCATTGGGTTTTAACCAATGCACGGAACAAACCAACACACAATCGTCCGTGTGGCGCGGAGGGTGGATCGGGAGGAGAGGAGAAGGACAACCACTCCGCTCCCTCCGTCATGCTAGTCTGCTGATTTGTCGTGCAGTATGCACTGCCTGTTCATGTACCCACCTCCAACTCGTTACTTGAGTTGTTGTCTTTGCACAGTCCAGATGCACCTGTGACTCATGTAGACTTTTCATTACTCTGTGCGGTTTTGGCTGCCTTTTTATATATAATCCACCAAGACACCCGACCACGGTAGTAGCAAGGTGGGAGGGGGGTGTGTACAAAGTGCAGGAGCATCTAAGAAGACGCGGTCGTGCGTCGTAACCGAAAACTCGTTTTTTAAAGACTACTTACTTTATTGTGTTTTAACCTCAGTTGTAAAGGAATGTTTTAAGGATCCCATGGGATACCCCTCACAAAGCGTTTTACACGCTGCATATGGCGATTCACCTCTGCGAGAAACATGCCTCTATTAACAGTCAGCGTGGGTCGGAGCTGCATGTTGCCTCGACAGGCGAATATAAATGACGCCATTTTTTCTGTGTCGTCGCGTCTGAGTTGGTGGGCGTGGCTCTGCGAGTTGTCGTCGTATCCAATGGTCTTGGAGTTGGTGGGCGTGGCTCCTTCCTGCGTGCGCCATAGGTGTCTCACTTGTCGGTGGCTTAGTGAATCCATGCCCCTTCCGCCGTGCTTTCCATGGTCATCTTGCCTTAGTGAATTATATATATAGATAATTTTTATATATACTGTATATCTATAGATAGATTTCAGTATTCCTTCATTGAACAGCTTTGTATAATAGTGATGTGAGATTAAACTGGCCTTCCTTCCTAACAGGTGTGAAAAACCAGCCCAGCCACAGACAGACAGACACCGAATGTTCTGAATATACACACGTTTGTTAATCTTGCTCCGATTAAACAGCATCACAATGCCTAAAACAGCTAACTCAGTCTCTTTCTCTCTCTCTTCTCCCTATTCAGCTATCTCCTCCTCCCTCCCGACTCTAGCCTTGAGTGGAGTGCGGAGCCTCCTTTATACAGCACCCAGAAGTGCTCCAGGTGCTTCTTGATTAGCATCCAGCAGCACTTCTGGGTGTGGCGGAAGTGCTGCATACGGGTTCAGCTCCTCTACTGGCAGCATTTCCCGTTGTGGCGGAAGTGCTGCCGACCACCTTTCCAGAGCTGCACAGGCGCCCCCTGGCGGTGGCAACATCCTCCCACAGGGTTGAGTATCCCGGCTCCTTGGCCCTCATGCATCACAGGAAGGCTGCCCATGTTCCGTGGAAAATACTGCCCCTCTCCTGGGGCCTCATGTATGAATGGTGCGTACGCACAGAAATGTTGCGTACGAATGTTTCCACGTTCAAATCGCAATGTATAAAACCTAAACTTGGCGTAAAGCCACGCACATTTCCATGGTAGCTCATACCCTGTCGTACACAAGTTCTCAGCTTGGTTTTGCAGACTGGCAGCACCCAGCGTCAAAGCAATGCTACTGTTCCTGTGTGGTTTATCTTTGTTTTTCAGATCCACATCCCTGACACGGCTTTATAAATACACTGAAATTAACTGCATATTGTTTATTAGTTTAATGCATCTGATTGTAATTAACCTGTAACAATATAATTGTCCACAGAGTGGTCAAACTATTCTAAATACCATACGTAGCTGCTTTAGCGTTGTTACTCTCACTGCACCTTCTTTTTCTTCTTTCAGCTGCTCCCATTAGAAAAAACCTTTTTCTATATTACTCTCACTGCACCACTCGGAGCAGCTGATCGGAAAGAGAATTATCGGTATAAAGCATCAAGCACACGCTGCCTCAGCTATGCTTCCTATTTGAACTGCTTCTCACATGGCAAACGCTTCAAAAACGTTCCTGTACGGACCTCGCGATTCAGGAAGAGTTTCATCCCAAGAGCTCTAAATGCAATCAATCACTCTATCAACTGCTCCTTGTAGAACTGTTTGTACTTATAAGTACAATTACCTCACTGTAAACTTGTGATACAGTTATAATATTGCACAACCTGAGCCACTTTATAAAGCGCCTATTTACATATGATGATATCATTTTTAAGATGAAATGCAGCAAAATGTTTATTATACAGATAAAACTTTAACTTCATTTAAATAATCTATATTGTTAATAATCACATATACATCTCAGTACTTTAGTTATTCAGAGAGCTGTAATATCACGAATGTAATGGATTCTGTGTTCTGTCGGAGGAAGAGAAAGCCGGTTTAAGGAGCACGTAGTGATTCACACACATTTAGCACATAGAAGATCAAATACAAAACAAAAATTTAACATTCTACTTTAGTTATGATGGGATTTGAGAAACTAGTAAATGAAACAATTTTCAGATTAAGGTTAAGTTTATGATGTTTTAACTTAATGACAAAATAAACTACGTGATTAAAGTGGAAATTTCGAGATTAAAGTTGACATTTCGTGCTTTTTCCCCACTGTGTGCCTTTTTTTTTCTCTATACCCTAATAAGCTTTCATGTGACACTCAGACGGTGGGCTACGACTCGCCTTTTCACAGCGACTTTGATATGTGACTTCTGTTTTATTTCGGGCACTGTGCGACTTTGTGAACTTGAGCTTTCGAGTTTCTCTGACATGCTATGTCACTCGATCAGCTTCCTTTTTTGTTTATACCACTGTTTAAACCAACAAATAGTAAGTTTTTCCTTTCCTCCACTTGGTATTCGCTGAAATTCTTCTATTTTTCCTCTTACTTTTGCCATTGCCTTTTCACAGAAGGCTGATCTTAAGGGCTATTTATATTGATTTACATATTCAAAGAGGTATAATTTTAGGAGGAGATGGGGTGGGGCAGGAGGTGCGTGCATGTGCGTTACTTTTTTGTAGCGGAAGAACGTGGACGTTTGCATACGCACAGATTCCTGCATCTGGATTTTTCTGTGCGTACGCACATTCCCACTTTTGTGCTTACGCCATGTTCTACACACAGTGTTATACACAAAGCCCCAGGTCCTTCCCTTCTCCCAGCGTCCCGGTGGGGCAATGTCCCCGGACATCTGTCACACAGGGTTATTATAGTTAATGACAACTAAAATCAAAACTAAAACTATTAATAAAAAAAACATTTTCATAAACTGAAATAAAATTAATAAAATCATAGTGAAAAACTAAAGTATCTTGTAGCTGCATTTACCCAAAATAACCAAAATTCTGCAGCTTCTGTATGCTCCATGGGATTCTGGCAAAAGCATGATGAATTAAAATGATTCCATAGACAAAGTATCTTAGTTTTAAAAACTTTAACAAAAATTTGAAGTACAACAGTTCACACAAAAATATGAAAAAGATTGGTATTGCAGAGAAAAGAAAAGTTCTTGTTTAAGAAAAGTACTGTTTAAAGCTTATATAATCTTGTTTCATTCTTTAAGTTTGCTCACAGCTGAACCATTTCTATGGTCAGAAAACTGTATGCTTATCACTTTTTCATACTGTAAATTGGTCTTTCAGTCCCTGCTAGCACTGGCACATATTCTAAACAACTGACTTAACACACTGTATTTCAGATATAGCAAGACAGTTCTCTCTCATATTAACTTATAAGCGGTAAAGACCTACTGTACACAATTGTCTATGGCTATGAAAGAAAATTATATTCTTATTCAAATTAAGCAAATACTAATATGAGTTTTAACTTAAAGCATTAACTTTCTAAGATTGGCTCTTATATTTCCGGCCCCTAATTGTTTATACAGGAGCAAAGAATTACTATATTTTACTTCAACAAAAGCCACAAAGTATACTTTACACTACCTATGGTTTTTAAATCACTAGCAATAAAACTGCAAGCAAACATTTAAGAATTTCTTATTTCAAACATTGACTGTTTCTTGAAGCAGGCACAATTTTTTCACAGGAATGTCCAGTGTACTGGTTTTACTTTGCACACAAACCCTTCTAACTGCACCTTTGGCATCTGGCATTGTCTTGATGGCTCAACCCACTACCTAGGAATTGCATGGTGCATCATCATTTCTCTATTATAGAAAAAAAAAATCTTGGCAGGGAGACGAGACATGATCTTCTTGGAAGACAATGTGACGTCCAGCGAGAGATACTTTAACATCACACAAAACAAGGCAGTGAGACAGAAGGACAGCTGCTATACAGGCTTTTAAATGATCGACGAGCAGCGCGACAAGCAGAACACCTCGGCAGCAAGAGAACAAAACCAGCAGCTGATCCATCCGCATCTCCTTAGTGTGCGTTCAGCTAAAGCACAACTGGAGCAGGAGAGACACGAAGTGGCACGAGTGTAGTGCGCCTACGGGGGGGGGATGTTGAGTGAAGCGATCGAGACCTGATCATCTCAGAGAGACACTTTGACGACACGCGAGACTAGACATTACAACCTTAGGAAGCAAAACCCATGAGATGGTGACTTTTGCACGTCACGCCTTACAAACAATTTAAAACAAGTTCACAGACATCTAACCTAGCAGTTGTTGGAATGCTTTTGGCAAACACACTTCATGTGCTCCCAGCTCTTGAAACAACGACAGCGACAAGCAGAACACGCAGCTCGCCAGCAGCAGCAGCAAGACAGCAGCTGAACCGAACGCATCTCCTTAGTGTGCGTTCAGCCCCACTGCCCCCCCCACCCTCACAACGCGAGCAGCATTATATGTCCGATGAGAAAGATTTATTGGTCTCGTCAGTTGCGGGAAATGGACGTCTGAAGCAGAGATCCTTTAGCAGCGGTGTTATTTTTTCTATTATTTCTTATTATCCCGAGGTATCCTGTATTTATCCACCCCTAGGGTTCTACTACAGTATATGCAAGCATATATAAACATGGTCGGAAAGAAAGGGGCTCAACAAGAAACGGAAAAGAAAACTAAAGCTACATCCGTGCCTAGACAGGCAAGTCCAAGTTCAAGGTACGGCCTGTCAGAGACTGACCTGGAACACGGTTCACTGCATCATATCCAGTTGAGAGCGAAAATGGAAGTGAATGTGCAAGTGATGCAGGTCACGATAGCTCGTCAATTGGAGAAGATCATTTGAAACTGGAAAAGGCCTTGCAGTCTGCACTTTAACCTACTCCTCGCGAGCCAGGAACATTGGCTGTAATAGAGCTCGCCGCTTCGTGTACGGTGAAGGCAGAAATTATCTGCCCGAATTGAAGGTGATGATCTCTGAGCTCAAGCAAGAGATAAAGAAAGAAAGAAATAGTATGCTCAAGACAAGTGAGAGGATAATGAGAAGATAAGCGAGAAGACAAGTAAGAAGCTGCGGCGGGAGCTGCAAGAGCTGCGGAAGGATAATAAAGACTCAGAGAAACGTGTATATAATCTTTTTGAGGTGGTTTTAAATGTGTGCTGGAAAAAATTGAGGAGCACATTCAAGAAAATGCATCTAAACTGAGCACACTTGACGATCAGCTGAAAGATGTTAAGCAGACATTCACGACTCGAATTGAAACAGCCGAAAATTTTGCATCCACTGCTGATGGAAAACCAACAGCTGCAAATTCCGAATGCAAAAACTCTGAGACAGACTTGCTGCTCTGGAAGATGGATACAGAAGGAATAATATTAGAATTGAAGGTCTACCTGAGAATCGCAAAAGTCCAAACCCAGTGAAATTCGTAGCTGAACTATTCTCCAAAATAATTGGAGAGGACTTTAAATCAGACACCGAGATAGCTGCAGCTTATCGCATACGAGGATTGAACAACTCTAAACCTAGGACTTTTATTGTGCGCTTTGATAAGTTACAATTTAAATTAAATGTATCGTCACTTCTCAACAGAAACAAGAGATTATATGTGAAAATAACCTCATTCGTATTTTCCCTGATTTCTCACCCTCAACAGCTGCTAAGCGTGCCTCTTTTTATAATATTAAACAGCACTTACGAAAAGCCAATATCAGATACAGCCTCTTGTATCCTGCCAAACTGAAAGTGTAGATTCAAAGCAAACACATATATACCAGTAGGGAGGAAGCAGATAGAGAGTTAAGAAAGCTGATCCTGACACTTTCTTGAAATATGTGTGTCACACCCTGTCATGGCATCGTGAAGAAGATATCACCGGCTATCTGATCTGCTTGCAATGACACTGGTATCGTAATTATACATCCTTTTCCCTTCTTGGTCACTATCTGTTTTTGTTTTAATTACAATTTTACACATTTATGTATGTGTGGAAGAAATTAAATTAGTAACCCTTTTCTTTTTTTTTCTTTTTTCTTATTATTCTAAAGGAGACTGTTAAACATCATTTCCTTGGTTTACTGTTGTTACTATTACACTAGGGTTTACTATGCTTATCCAGGACCATTATTTAACACCATTCCCGTAGTTTACTATCTTAACATTCCAAGAATGTTGAAAATTTTATTGTTTTTTTTTTTCTTGTTATGCTTATATAGTATTTAGACTGTATTGGCAACAGATATCTCAATTAATTAAATTCAAATACACTGCTGCTGGGGGCTTGTTTTGTTTTGGACGTGCTCTATCTTCAGGTATGTCAGAGGACTGGAACTTTGTGAAGTGGGTTCAGGCTCACGTGGGGAGGCAAAGGGGGGGTGGGGGTACTAGGGAGGGGGAGAAAGAGAGCAAGCTATCTCTAATCTATCCTTTTAATCCTTATAATTGCCAATGTAATAATGGACTGCATGGCAATAACCCCTGGGAAAACTGGAAATTAAGGTCAAAGCTGTCTCACGTTTGGTTAAGACTACAAAATGACATCAAAAATTCAGAATCAATGTCTCCAAGATGGGACAGTTAATTTTTTGAGCTGGAATGTTAAAGGCTCTTTCACCTAACAAGTCTAAATGCTAAAATAGTATTTTTACAGGAGACCCAATTGTTAAGCAAGGATCAGTTCCAGCTGCAAAAAGACTGGACTGGCCAAATGTTCCATTCCGGCTTTACAAATAAAAACAAGAGGTGTGGGAATTCTTATACATAGAATGGTCTCATTTGTAGTATCAGATGTTGTATCTGATCCTGAAGGGAGATACATGATTGTAATGGGTAATTTATTTAATTGTAAAGTGATTATTATAAATGTTTATGCACCAAATGTGGATGATAGGTAATTCATCCAAAATGTATATACATCCATTCCCAATGTGAACACTCATACAATTATAATGGATGGGGATTTTAATTGTGTTTTAAATCCAGACCTAGATAGGTCTCCTGTCACAGGGCTGATGACATCTAACACTGCAAAGACAATTACACAATTTTTAACTGACCACAACTTATCAGACCCCTGGAGATTTCTAAACCCAAATTCAAGAGCGTATTCCTTCTACTCACCAGTGCATCATTGCTACACAAGAATTGATTATTTTTTTGTAGATAACCATTTCTTGCCTATGATTAAATCCTGCAAGTACAATGCTATTGTTATTTCTGACCATGCCCTCTGATCTTGGAGCTAAAATCATTATGCCCCACATACTCATCTCGCAGATGGCGTATTAACCCACTTTTTTTTTAGCAGACGAGAAAATGTATACCAAAACAATCAGTTTTTTTCTAGAGACAAATATATCCTCAGAGGGCTCTGCAGGAATACTCTGGGAAACCCTGAAGGCCTTCTTAAGAGGACAGACTATCTCATATCTTTCCCAGAGAAATAAATTGGAAACCAAGCAGGTATCACAGCTAACTAACAAAATTACTAGAATAGATCAAGAACATGCCAGGTGTCCAAATGAGGCTTTTCATAAGAAAAGGCAGGCTCTGCATTCAGAACTCAACCTCTAGACAACTAAAGAAACTGAAAAACTGATTTTTAAATCAAGATATCATTACTATGAAAAATGGAGAGAAAGCTAATAAGCTTTTAGCTCAACAAATCCACAAGCAAGAAGTTCGCAATGCAATCCCAGCAATTACCAACATAAACAGAGACATAATCATTAACCATACAAATATAATGCACACATTTAGAGGCTACTATAAATCCTTATATTCTACTGAGTTTAAAGAAGACAAGACACAATCTAATTGCATTTCTGGATGCATTAGAGATACCACAAATAGATACTCTTAGTCCAGAAGAATTGGATAAACCGTTGACACTATCAGAATTATTAGATGCAGGGATTTGGTCTCGTCCGATGCGAGAGATGGACGTCTGAAGTGGAGCTCCGCTAGCAGTGGTGCTATTTTTCATATTATTTGCTTATTATTCTGAGATATCCTGTATTTATTCAACCCGAGAGGGACCGCTACAGTATATGTAAACACATATAAACATGGCCAACAAGAAGGGGGTCCGAAAGAATCGAAGACTAAAGCTACATCCAAGATACGATCAGCAAGCCCTAGTTCGAGATACGGCCTCTCAGAGACAGACCTGGATCAGATGGGCGAAAGTACAGACTCCTCGGGACCACGGTCCGCTACATCGTCGCCTGCTGAGAGCGAAAAGGGGAGCGAAGGTGCGATCGTGAGTGCAGATGTGGATAGCTCGCCGATTGGAGAGGATTACCTGAAACTGGAAAAGGCCGGGAGGTCCGCGGCTTCAGTTACGCAATCACGCGGGACTGGAGCAGCGGGACACCGCTTCAGCAGAGTCTGCTGCTTCATCTACGGTACAAGAAGGCACATTTGAGCTATCTGAACTGAAAGTGTTGCTCGCTGACCTCAGGCAAGATATAAAGAAAAGCGAAGGCTAATGAGAAAGCAACGGCAAAGGCACATGAGAGACTGAAACAGGAGATGAAACAGGCCAATGAATGTCTGCGACAGGAAATCCAACAGGCAAATGAAAGGCTTCGTCAAGAGGTACAGCTTGAACTTCGACAGGTGCTGGGTAAAATTGAAGAGCGCATTGAGAAAAACTCGGCTAAACTGAGCACGCTTGCTGATCGATTGGAGCATCTTAGTGAGACATTCACGAATCGGATCGAAATAGCCGAACATCTAGCTGCCAGTGCCGAGGAAAGAGCAGTAAATGTCAGTTCGAATGTAAAAACTCGGAGAAAAACTTGAAGACAGACTGGCTGCTTTAGAAGATGGGAATAGAAGGGATAATGTCAGAATTGAAGGCTTGCCGGAGAATCGAGAAAGTTTAAACCCGGTGAAATTCGCAACTGAACTTTTTTCTAAAATAATCGGGGGCGACTTTAAAGCAGAATCTGAGATAGCAGCGGCTTACAGCGTCACGCTGATCAAACACCGTCAGACCCCGACCAAGATCTTTTATAGTCCGTTTTGAACGATTATCATTTAAGTTAGAGGTGATGGAACTCCTCAGGAAAAAAAGGAAGATATTATATATGAAGATTGCCAATTCGTCTTCCCTGACTTCTCTCCAGCAACAGCTATCAAACGCCGCCTTCTATAATATTAAACAGCGCTACGGCAAGCCAATGTCAAATACGGCCTCCTGTATCCGCAAAACTGAAAGTGGAATGGCAGGGCATTTCTATGTTTTCGCTAGCAAGGAGGAGGCAGAAAATGAGTTAAGAAAGCTGATCCCGGACTATTCTGATACATAATTGTGAGTCATGGCGGTAAATGATAAAGCTAGGATTAATAATCTACTGTCTGATCTATTTGTTTTAAAATACGGGTTTTTATCAGCATATATTCTCATATTCTTATATTATTATTACTTACTTATTACTTATCATTACTTAGTATTACTAGGGCTAAATGTTTGTGTTTTATTGTGCTTAATTACGTTTTCCTCCTCTTTTTTTTTTCTTTTCTAATTATTTCATGTGTACCCTAAATGAGACTGTTCAATATCATACCCTTGGTTTGCTGTTATTGCTATTACTGCATTAAGACTTGTTATGCTTGTTTTGGACACATCTTTAACACCATCACCTGGGTTTATTATCTGGGGATATCATCTTAATGCACTAAAATTGATGAAGATTATATGTATGTATGTATGTATATATATATATATATGTATATGTGTATATGTATATATATATATATATTAAGTGCAAAATTCTTTTCTTTCTTTTTCCTCTTTTAAAGACTATATTGGTAACAGATATCTCTATCTTTTAACCTTAAAGCGCCACTGCATGGGGGCTTGATGTGCTTTGGACGTGCTCTGTCTCTGGGTATGTCAGAGGACTGGGACTGCATGAAGTGGGTTTTAGCCTCACCTGGGGAGGCAAAAAGGGAGGGTGGGGGTTAAGGGGAAGAGAAAGAGAGCAGGCTTGATCTATATCTAATCTATCATCTCAATCTTTATAATTATAACTATCAACGTAATAATAAGCTGCATGGCAACAACTCTTGGGGGAATAGGAAATTAAGACCTAAACTATTTCACTTCCAGTTAAGACTATAATATGACACCAAAAACTCAGAATCAGTGTCTCCATGATGGGACAGTTAACTTCGTAAGCTGGAATGTTAAAGGCCTGAATCACGAATTAAAGAGAAAGAAAGTACTTTCTCACCTAACAGGTCTAAATGCTAAAATAGTATTTTTACAGGAAACCCACTTACTAAGTAAGGATCAGTTCCGGCTGCAAAAGACTGGACTGGCCAAATGTTCCATTCTAGTTTTACAAAGAAAACTAGAGGGGTGGGAATTCTCATACATAGAACAGTACCATTTGTAGCATCAGATGTAGTATTGGATCCTGAAGGGAGATATGTGATGGTCATGGGAGACTTATCTAACTGTAAAATGATTTTGATAAATGTTTATGCACCTAATGTTGATGATAAGGAATTTATACAAAATTTATTTGCATCCATTCCCAATCTGAACACTCATAAACTTATAATGGCTGGGGACTTTAATTGTGTTCTAAATCCACTTTTAGATAAGACTTCCTCCACAGGGGGAACGGCAACTAACACCGCAAAGATAATTACAAAGTTTATAACTGATCACAACTTATCAGATCCCTGGAGGTTTTTAAACCCAAATTCAAGAACATATTCTTTCTACTCACCAGTACATCATTGCTACTCAAGGATTGATTACTTCTTTATAGATAATAACTTCTTGCCTAAGATTAAATCTTGTAAATACGATGCTATTGTTATTTCAGACCATGCTCCGATGATCTTGGAGCTGAAATTACTAAGCCCCATACACTCACCCGCAGATGGCGTCTCAATCCGCTTCTATTAGCTGACGAGAATTGTACTGAATTTATATCCAAACAAATTGAATTCTTTCTAGAGACAAATACATCCCCTGAGATCTCTGCAGGAACACTCTGGGAAACTCTTAAGGCCTTCTTAAGAGGACAGATTATCTCATATCTTTCCCACAGAAATAAATCCGAAGCGAAGAAAGTAGCAGAGATAAAAGCGAAATTACTAAAATAGATGAAGAACATGCCAGACTACCAAGCGAGACTCTACATAAGAGGAGGCAGGCTCTACATTCAGAATTAAACCTCTTGACAACTAAAGAAACCGAACAACTAATTTACAAATCCAGACATCATTATTATGAACATGGAGAGAAAGCTAATAAGCTTTTAGCGCAACAAATTCACAAGCAAGAAGTGCGCAACGCAATCTCGTAATTACTAACACGAATGGAGATAAAATCATCGAACACAAAAATATAATGTGCACTTTTAGAGACTACTATAAATCCCTATATACTACTGAGTTTAAAGAAGACAATATACAATCTAATGCATTTCTGGATAAATTACAGATACCACAAATTGACGCTATTAGTGTGGAGGAGCTCGATAAACCTCTGTCATTATCAGAATTACTGGATGCTATAAAGTCACTCCAAGGTGGAAAAGCAGCAGGCCCTGATGGCTACCCTGCAGAGTTTTACAAGAAATTCTCCGCTCAGCTAGCTCCCTCCTATTAGCAACATTTACAGAAGCCAGAGATAACCAATCTCTTCCACAAACCTTTCGCCAAGCACTAATCACTGTCTTTCCAAAACAAAATAAGGACTTATTACAATGTGCATCATACAGACCAATTTCACTTCTGAATAACGACGTTAAAATACTCTCTAAAATCATAGCTAGAAGGATGGAGAAAGTGCTCCCTCAATAATATCACAAGACCAAACTGGATTTATTAGGGGCCGACACTTATCTTCAAATCTTCGACGCCTGTTTAATGTAATATACTCACCAACTAAATCAAACACCCCAGAAATATTATTATCATTGGATGCAGAAAAGCATTCGACATGATTGAATGGAAATACCTTTTACTATTTTGGAGAAGTTTGGGTTTGGCCGAACATTTGTGCATGGATTAAATTACTGTATACTAACCCAGAAGCTTCAGTTTGCATCAATAACATTTGCTCAGACTACTTTAAACTAGAACGTGGCACAAGACAAGGATGCCCTTTGTCACCACTGCTGTTTGCAATTGCCATTGAACCACTGGCAATACATTGTCGAAATACTGATCAGATAAAGGGGATTAGCAGAGAAGGACTGGAACAGAAAATCTCATTATATGCAGATGACATGGTACTGTATATATCGGACCCAGAAAATTCTGTGCCTGCAGTCTTAGCAGCACTCACAGAATTTCAAAAGCTCTCTGGTCTCAGAATTAATCTGAATAAAAGTGTACTCTTTCCGTGAATTCGCAAGCATATAATATTAGATTAGACACCCTTCCTTTTATCATTGCAGAACAGTTTAAATACCTCGGGTAAACATCACAAGTAAACATAAAGCTCTTTATCAAAAAATTTCGTCGTCTGTATGGAAAAAATTAAACAAGACTTGCATAGATGGTCAACCCTTCATCTCACACTAGCTGGAAGAATTAACACTGTTAAGATGAATATTCTTCCTAAGCTCCTTTTTATTTCAAAACATACCAATATACATTAATAAATCGTTCTTTAAGCAATTAGATTCAACAATAACCTCATTTATTTGGAATTCTAAACATCCACGCATCAAAAGAGCGACCCTACAAAGACAAAAGGCAGAAGGCGGCATGGCTCTACCTAACTTCCAGTTTTATTACTGGGGGGCAAATATACAGTCGATAAGAACCTGGACACAAATAGAAGAACATACACAGGCATGGACCGCAATAGAAGTAAAATCCTGCAGTACTTCTTTGTATTCCTTGCTTTGTGCTCCAATAAACACACGTTATCGGCAATACACTAATAACCCAATTGTGCTCCACTCACTTAGAATCTGGAACCAATGTAGAAAGCATTTTAAGACGGAGAAGCTTCTTTCTGTGGCACCCTGCAAAAGAACCACCTCTTTCAACCCTCACAAACATATGCAGTTTTAATATCTGGAAAAATTTGGAATTAACTTGCTTAGAGACCTTTATATAGACAACGTCTTTGCATCCTATGAACAATTACGTTCCAAATTTAACATTCCAGCTACAAATTTCTTTCACTATCTTCAAATCAGGAACTTTGTTAAACAGAACCTTCCAGATTTTCCTCATCTTGCACCCTCATCCACGCTGGAAAAATTATTGCTCAATTTCAAGGAGTTAGACTCCATCTCTACAATATATAAAATCCTTTTACAATCCCTTCCTTTCAAAGATCCAAGAGGACACTGGGAAAATGACCTCTCAATTAATATATCAGAAAAGGAGTGGAAAGTAGCAATGCAGAGAATTCACTCAAGCTCCATATGCAAAGCATACAATTATACAACTCAAAATTATATATCGAGCACATCTGTCTCGACTAAAACTCTCCAAAATGTTTCCAGGGCATGATCCAACCTGTGAACGCTGCAACCAAGCCCCAGCCTCACTAGGTCACATGTTCTGGGCCTGCTCCAAATTAACATTATTCTGGACAAAAATTTTTAATTACCTCTCAGACAGTCTTGGACTCACAATCCCTCCTAACCCATTAACAGCTGTGTTTGGGGTTCTTCCAGAGGGTCTTAAAGTGGAGAAAGACAAACAAACTGTGATTGCATTCACTACACTGTTGGCACGCAGACTTATTCTGATAAACTGGAAGAACCCAAACTCTCCTCTTTTAAGTCAGTGGGAAACTGATGTGTTATATTATTTAAAATTGGAAAAAATCAAATACTCAGTTAGAGGATCTGTGCAGACTTTTTCAAAACATGGCAGGATCTAATCAGTAATATTTTGAAATGATTTTATAAAGCACAGAGAATTTGTTGATTTAGGTATTTTTAAAAGCCTTAAATTTTACACCGTTTGGCTTGCTCTCTCTCTCAAGGGTGGGGATCGATCTGTTCTTAGCATAATTCTTTTTTTTTGTAAAACTTGATTGCTATGTATTGATTGTAATAAAATTAATAAATAAATAAATAAATAAAAAAAAAAAAAAGAATTATTAGATGCTATAAAGTTACTCCAGAGTGGGAATGCAGCAGGCCCCGAAGGCTACCCTGCCGAATTTTATAAGAAGTTCTCCACTTAGCTTGCTCCCCTCCTATTAGCAACATTCACAGAAGCTAGAGACAATAAAATTCTACCTCAAACTATTCATCAAGCATTAATCACCATATTTCCTAAACAGAATAAGGACATATTACAATGTGCATCATACAGACCAATTTCACTTCTGAATAATGATGTTAAGATACTCTCCAAAGTTCTACCTAGAAGGATGGAGAAAATACTGCCTTCAGTAATATCACAAGATCAAACTGGATTTATTAAAGGCCGACATTTAGTGTTCAATCTTTGATGCCTGTTTAATGTAATATACTCACGCGCAAAGTCAAACATCCTAGAGATTTTATTATCCTTGGATGCAGAAAAAGCATTTGATATGATTGAATGGAACTACCTTTTTTCCACATTGGAGAAATTTGGGTTTGACCCGAACATTTGTGCATCGATCAAACTACTGTATACCGATCCAGAAGCTTCAGTTTGTATTAACAACATTAATTCAGATTAAACTAGAACATGGTACAAGGATGCCTCTTGTCACCACTACTGTTTGCAATTGCCATTGAGCCACTGGCAGTTCACTGTCAAAATGCTTATGAGATAAAGGGGATTATCAGAGAATGACTAGAACAGAAAATTTCTCCATATACAAATTATATGGTATTGTATATATCAGACCCACAAACTACTCAGAATTAATTTGATTAAAAGTGTGCTCTTTCCAGTGAATTCTCAAGCACAAAATATTAGATTGGACACCTTCCCTTTTGTCATTGCAGATCAGTTTAAATATGTAGGGGTAAACATCACAAGTAAACATAAAGCTCTTTATCAACAAAATTTCACTGCCTGTATGGAAAAAATCAAGCAAGACTTGCATAAATGGTCAACCCTTCATCTCACTTTAGCTGGAAGAATTAACAAGATGAATATCCTCTCTAAGCTTCTCTTTTTATTTTAAAATATTCCAATATACATCAATAAATCATTCTTTAAGAAATTAGATTCAACCATAACCACATTTATTTGGAATTCAAAACATCCACATATCCAAAGAGCGACACTACAAAGGCAGAAGGTGGCATTGACCTACCTAACTTACCTAACCAGTTTTACTACTGGGCAGCAAACATAAAACATATAAAATCCTGGACATTGAGATAAATAGATGAACATATACCTGTACTGGTTTGGTTTGCAATAGAAATAAAATCCTTCAGTTCCTCTTTATATTCCTTGCTTTGCGCCCCAATAAATGCAAATTATCACCAATATACTAATAACCAAATAGTGCTTCACTCACTCAGAATATGGAACTGGTGTAGGAAGCATTTTAAGATAGAGAATCTTTTATTGGTGGTACCTCTGCACGAGAACCACCTTTTTCAACCCTCGCAAACATATGTAGTTTTTAATGTCCGGAAGACATTTGGGATTAAATCACTTAGAGATCTGTACATAGACAACATCTTTGCATCCTATGAACAATTATATTCTAAATTTAAACTTTCCAGCAACACATTTCTTTTACTATCTTAAAATTAGAAACTGTTAAACAGAACCTGCCCATTTTAATCACCTCCCACCTCCCTGTATTCTGAAAAAAATATTGATCAGTTTGAAGGACTTAGACAGCATCTCTGCAATATATAAAACAATTTTATAGTCCCTTCTTTTTAAAGATCCAAGAGGACAATGGAAAAAGCATCTCTCCCTCAACATATCAGAAAGTGAGTGGAAGGTGGCAATGCAGAGATTTCATTCGAGCTCCATATGCGGAAAGGATACAATTATTCAACTCAAAATTATATATCGAGCACATCTGTCTCGCTTAAAATAGTCCAAAATGTTTCCAGGGCAAGATCCAACCAAAATGTCCAAAATGTGGGTCACATGTTTTGGGCCTGCACCAAATTAACATCATTCTGGACAAAAAATTTTCAATGCCTTTCAGACAGCCTGGGCATCACAATCCCTCCTAACCCATTAACAGCTGTGTTTGGTGTACCTCCCAGATGTGCTTAAAGTGGAGAAGGACAAACAAACTGTGATTGCCATTACTACACTATTGGCATGTAGACTTATCTTGCTCAACTGGAAGACTCCTAACTCTCCCCTTTTAAGTCAGTGGGTAACTGATGTTATATACTATTTGAAATAGGAAAAATCAAATTCTTACTTAAAGGATCTGTGCAGAAATTTTTCAAAACCTGGCAGGATCTAATCAATAACATTTTAGAATAAGTTTTTAAAGCACTGAGGAAGCAGATTTTCTCCCTATTCCTTTTTTCTCCATTCATCTATATTCACTTATTAATTTATCTATTTACTTATTTTTGCTAGGTTTAAGTTTTATTCTGTTGCCCTTGCTCTCTTTCTCAGGGTTGGGAGTTGATTTGTTTTCAATCCTACTCTTGTAAAATTTATCTATTTGTATTAAATGTTGTGTGATGATGTTGTGTCAAAATTTAAAAAAAAAAAAAGATTTAACCTTGCCTAGGACAGGAAATAAAGGACAAATATTGTTTTTACAAAAGTTTTAAAGTAAAAGTGAAAATAATGCATATGTAACAATTCCCATGAAAATATCCATCTCTTTAAATTGTTTATCCGGTAAACCAAACCCAGGGGTGGGCAAGCAATGCGAGCAGGGGGCAGAGCCCCCTAGTCTATAATTAAAACAATATCTCCTGGTTCAAAATTTCTTCTTGGTGCTAGACATTTTTGACATTCTTGAAGCATTGGCAAATACTCTTTAGACCATCTTTTCCAGAACAAATCGGCCATATATTCAACTTGCTTCCAGCATCTTTGAGTGTACTGGTCATTTTTAGAAAAGTGTTCAGGAGGCATGTTGGGTCATGTCTTCAATAACAGCAAGTAATTAGGTGTGAGTGTCTCCAAATCATTTAGGTCATTTGATGTCTTTGTGAGGGGTCTGTTGATTGATTCCACTTCACATATCACTATTTGGAGACTTTCAACAACAAGTATTTGTTGGTTTAGTATTGAGTTTAGAATCTTTCTTATGAATCTGATTTGTCTCTCCCTTCTTCCACCTTGATAAGAGGCTGAT
This sequence comes from Polypterus senegalus, assembly GCF_016835505.1. Taxonomy (NCBI): domain Eukaryota; kingdom Metazoa; phylum Chordata; class Cladistia; order Polypteriformes; family Polypteridae; genus Polypterus; species Polypterus senegalus. The sequence goes on from NC_053158.1 coordinate 96,755,114, forward strand.
GGTGGATTGAAAATCCATTTGATTTCCTTCTTCATCTTAGCATTGCTGAATTTTTCTTGGTCAAGATTTATAAGTTTGTTCCATTATCTGAGTGCATGATTTTAACTTGTCCTCTTCTGCAAATAAATCTGTGTATGGAATTGATGCATAAATCAGTGTCCAATCTGTGTGCAATCTCTATGTGCACAGCTCTGATTGTTAGGCAACTGAAAATTTCTCCGTACCTCTTGAGCATACTTCTTCCTTTTTTGACTTGAAAGGGACCAAAATAATCAACTCCAATATTGAAGAAAGGAGGTTGGTTGGGTACTAGACAATGTTCTGGCAAATCTGCCATTTTTTGCTCTCCTGTTTTTGCACTGTATCTTCTGCGTGTCGCACACTTTGAAATGATTTTTCTAATAATAGAGTTTGCATGAGGTATGCAGTATTACTGCCATAACTGTGTGAACATATAATTGCACCCACAATTACCTATCCATCCATCCATCATCCAACCCGCTGAATCCGAACACAGGGTCACGGGGGTCTGCTGGAGCCAATCCCAGCCAACACAGGGCACAAGGCAGGAACTAATCCTGGGCAGGGTGCCAACAATTACCTATTTCTTTATGAATGTGATGCAATACAAGAAAAGCAGTATGTTAATGCTTTTGAAGAATTGCAGGATGCTTAGCTTCATCTGGCATTGCAGCTTTGTTGAGTATTCCTTCAAATCTCAGTTGTCCATCTTGCATGACTGGGTAAAGTTTGAAGATTTGACTATTCTTTTTTTATGCAAGCATTTTTTCTTTACAGCCTGCAGGGGATTCTTGCAGTTGACTGAGGCGGAAAAGCTCTGTTCCACCTTTAGCCAAGTCTTCTGGAGAAATCGGGCTTGGTTATAAAGTCAGTTTGTACTTTTTCATGTGCTCTACCGTGTTTTTTGTTCTGCTGGGTTGACTGACACACTCGCCTCCCACTGCTATTTCATTTTCATCTGTGGCCATATTAAGTCTCCAATCTATGGAGGCTGTTGGTGCATGTGATGGCACAGAAAGGTTTGCCAGCTATCCTGGGACTTCCCTTGAGGATTTGTCCCCCAGCCCCCTGGACAATTCCGGTTCAATTTCAAAACAGTTTCCTTGACTGACATTGTCTGCAGCAAGCCCCTCTCTATCCACTACTGAGGGTAGGTGTTTTGCAGGTAGCCAAGACTCGTGGGAAGAGGGCATTCCTTATTCCATTAGGAATGGCCAGGGTGAAATGTCTGTCTGAAATGGCAGTCCAAACCTTAAAGATCTTTCCTATAAATTTCAGGGGCAGTAATATAGTCTTGTATATTTTACAAGACTATATTACTTGTAATATCCCATGGACGCAGTTGACATTCACTTTGTCTGTGGCCTTAAAAGGGATCTGCTGGAGCAAGTCACGGTGGATTACGCAGAGGTCGCTACCAGAGTCCTATAGCACCTGGAATTCCCATCCGGCCAACGTAATAGAGATCTTAAAATTGTCCTCCTTTAACATTCTGGGGAAACTTGAGAGCCACATACCTTGGCCAGACCGATAGCCATTGTTTGAGTAGGAGGGAGGTGACACTCCCAAGCCAGGTGTCCCAGCTGATCACAGCAAAAGCAGCTGTGTTTAGTCTGCACTATGGTGTTCACACTCAAGCATCTTCTACTCATAGCATTGGCGACCCTGATAGTCTGTGCTGCCTGGATCGAAATCTGGGTTAAGCCTGGGTTGTCCTGTTGTTTCCAGGTGGCTTGTGCACCCTCTAGTCTGCGGGTCAGATTCAGCAGTGAGTGGACGTCATCACAAAGACTCTCGTCTATCCCCAACAGGACTGCATGAATAGTGAGCTTCTCCACAATGCGCTTGGAAGGGTCTCCGCAGACCCAACTTTGAATCAGTTCCACTAGGCCGTGGATCTGTCCTCGTACAGAGCGATCCAGATCAAAATGTCACAGCCGAAACTGGTGTCATTTGACCACAGGGCTCAGAGATGTGCGGAGGAGGATCTGTTGCTTCAAGTAGTCATAACCATTGAGCCTTTCGGGAGGGAGATTCTGTACAGCTTGAAGAGCTTCTCTGGTTAAAAACTGGGTTAAAATAGTTGCCCAGGCTCCCCTGTCCCAGCACATTAATGTTCAAAGCAGAATAGGAAACACTCAGGGTCATTTGTGGAAGCCATCTTTGGCAGCACAGCTTGTAGCCATGCCAAGGTAGCGACAGCCACCGGAGCCTTATCTTGCTCTGGGTTTTACTGTAATTGTTGGGAATCCATCGGTGCAAAGACCCCACACCTGGTACCATGTGACATGTGAGTCCCTGTCTTGCACCCCAAAACACAAAGCTGAGTGTCTCAGTACTTTAGCAAAACCAACTTTATTTAGCTTGAAACAGGAACAGCATGGTTATTTATTGAAATGCGATCTACCACTCTCCTATACACAGCAATCAGGCTGGGTCGTGGTCAGGTTAGTGGCCAAGTAATACCACTCCCTGCATTTACAATGTTCCTTGCATCACCCATCGACAGCAGGTGCTCATATCGTGACCACAATCTTTTCACACTTGTTTTCACAGAAACCTGCTCCAGTGTTGGGAGCCCAATTGGCCATCTTCCATAGACGTGGGAATCGCACTTTGGGGCACTCTTTGAAGTGTTGTCCCATTTGGGGGGTGGAGGGGGGGGGAGTTTAGAAACCTTACAAGCACAAAAAAAAAAACCCATAATCCCGGCCTACCTTAAGTTCCTTTTAACCTCTCCATGAGGGTCTTTTGTTTTGTAAATGTGTTGATCAGCACAAGCAGTCTGCTATGCCATCCCTACCCCACCAACACAGCTCAAGCCACAGAGAAGATTTTTAGAGTTAAATTCTCTTTGTGAGGCGCCTGGAGTTGTAAAGGGTAAAGAAAATTTGGAACACATACATTTCATGTGCGTTCCGTGTTTACAACAATCTGTGTAAATGTAGGATGAAATGCAAAGCAGGAATTGTAGAACACATAACTAAAAAAGAAAAACATTTCATACTTTAGTAATAATTGACAAAATGTAGACATGAAGCATATAATGTGTGAACTCCAAATATCAAGTAAGCACTTTCACAAAAGGTACAAATATAACAAGTACACTTTTATTCAAGAATATAACTGAAACAACGCTGACACAACCACTTAGGTGGTGCAGCGGTAAGAACTGCTGACTCATAATCAAGAGGTTCCCAGCTCGATTCCGAGCCTGTTTGTTTTGAGTAGTGAGCTGCTCTTATTGTTAATATTATAGAGTAAAACATACATTTGAATTCGGTCTGTAACAGCTGATGTAAATTTATGGTACTTGTAAAAGTTAGCCTTTTTTTTAAATTCAGTTTTATTCTCACAGTCACGTTCACATTTCCCCTAATCTGACACGCTAATTTTCAAATAAAGACAAGCTATAACAGAGGTGTACTCAGATGAGGGTGAGGGTTCTGCATCGGAGAAAGAGAACAGAAGGCCTCCCAAGAAATGTCCACTCACACATAAGAACAACACAGCTGCACCAGGCATAAAAGTAGAAAGATAGCACTGTTTGGATGCAGCAACAGGTTGGGTGTTGTCCTGCCAGTCAATCTGCCACATGTATGTCCTTCAAACAAAAATCAGGGCTTACAGAGCTCACCAAGGTATCATGCAAAGTCCTGTTTGTGATTATGTTTTGTGATGGTCTTTAAATGAAAAACATTTAAATGTTACTTATATAAAAGCCAGATCTGATTTTATTTAACTATTTACCTTGATTTATTTACTTATCGTCCTACAGCGTTAAGCCACAATTAGACTGCAGATTATTTAGGAGAAGATTCCAGTCGCCCCATGAGAGAAAGACTTTCTGAGACTGTGGTCATAAAGCTTATGGAACCATTACTGGACAATGGTAGAACTGTAACAACAGTTGCATAAAGTGTGACAGAAGCTTCCACCTGCAGCTAAAGTCAATTCAGTACACATGTAGTTTGTCTGCATGCCCGTGTTGGTCAAACACAGGAAGTGCTGCAGTCTGCTTGTGACTTTACACTGTAGGAAGTAAATAAATCAAGGTAAATAGGTACATAACATTCGATCTGGCTTTTATGTAACATATAAATATTTTTCATATAAACACAATCATAAAACATTTTCAGTTTGTTGACAATAATTTACCTGCTACTTTGCACAGAAGAAATACTTTTTGAAAATAAAATGGCACTGATCAAGAGACTGACTAGATCAACATACAAGATCAGCATATTGTTGCTGACCAATCACCAACAAAGCGATACAAACCTGGTAAAACTCTGAACTACACGTAAGTAGGTGAAGAGAGTCTACCAACTGGTGAAAAACTAAACCTACTAATGTGTTTTTGTATTATGTTATTTTTTTTATTTTTACATTCACAGCTCAAAATATCTGCTATTGTGAAAATAATACAGTATTATAAATATTTGTTCCCCTCTTTTTAATCTTTCACTCTTTCTTTCAAAATAAATAGTTGAAATATCACACTCTTTTTTTGTTCTTAACAACAGCCAAATCATACTATATGCACATACTGTATATAGTACTGTTGCAATAGGCCGACGCCCTGTCCAGGAATTTTTCCTGCCTATCATCCAAAGCTGTGGGTATAGGCTTGAGGTTTCCTGTGATCCTGCTCTGGTTTAGAAAGTGTATATATTGCTCCAAATCTGTAATGCTTTTTCTGTCATTCTGTGGCTTTCCAAATTCTTATTACCTGCTCTTACTCCACTCATAAAGGGTTTACTGTTCTTATTCATGGGCTATTCAAGTCTCACTACCCTTAACCTTGACAGTACATGCTTACTTTTATTTGTTTCACTCAATACATCTAGGTAGGTTCTGAACACTGATTTAAACCTAAGAGTTCTGTTCTTCCTAAGACCCCGACTTTCATAATCACACCTGTTTTCTGATTTTTTATAACTTTTCAGGCCTGTAGGTAGCAAATTCTCTCTATAAATGTTATGTGCCTGAGATGGAATTAGAGATCAATTTGGCTGGTAGAAAATAAAGTCTAGTATGGGAGATTTTTTAATGCAGTTTTGAGGGCATTAATTGTAAGCACATTGTCTTGGAGCAGGATATGTTGTGTGCTGTAGACTTTTAGAGTAAAAATCCTCAAATCTAAAATTCACCTTCATCACAAATCGTCCCATTCTGAGGCACAAAGGAAAAGATGAAAAGTACCAACATCAGTGCACATTTGTTCAGCACAAACGATATAGAAAATATTTTAAAAATTATAAACTTGTATAAAATTGTTCATATTCAGCATCTGGTTTTTCATGATTGTTTTTATCAGACAAAAACAAAATAGTAAACCATGTAGTTTAGTAAGATTCCACTAATATTAAACTCATGTTATATCCACACCTTTTAAGTGTACAGTTCTGTCTGATTGTGACACAAAACTAAAAACTCCATAGTAGCTCCTTAACCATAATTACTAAAGATAAAAATGAAACCTATATTATATATATATATATACTAGCAAAATACCAGCGCTTGAGAGAAGTAATGTGTTGAAGAAGCAATGAAAAGAAAAGGAAACATTTTGAAAATAACGTAACATGATTGTCAATGTAATTGTTTTGTCACTGTTGTGAGTGATGAGTGTTGCTGTCATATATATATATATATATATATATATATATATATTTACACACACACACATAAACATATATATATACATATCTATACATATACACATATATACACATACACATATATACATACATATATATCTACATATATACACATACATATACATATACATACATATCTACATATATACACACACAGCTATTTCATATCAGTGCAATACGCTGCTTGTTAAAACGGATAACTCCGCTCTTACGTGCAAGTCTGCGTGGATATTATGAACTATCATATTTGTTCAAGTTCTATTTAAATTTTAAATAGAAGGAATTTTATTTAGTCGACAGAAATATCTTTGGTAGGAATGGTAAAAACAGACAGGAATATTATTCGTGAATAAATCAACTCAAACCTTAAATAACTTAAAAGAACAAACATTCAAATTTCTTTACTCTTATGTAAATTTATATAAAAAATAAACTTAGATTTTAAATATCCCAAAAGATTTTGCTCTCCATAAAATATATCCTTTCAAAATTATACAAATTCAAATATGAACATGCTGCATAACAAAACCTGGAAATATAAATAAAATGTGTTCCTTTCAGCAATAACAAATCAAATCATTCAGTTGTCTTTGCTCATATGTCATTTTAGAGCTAGACGCCTGGCATCTATTTTTGGCAACAGGTTCGTTTATGTTTGCTGTGAGGTTCTGTGTTGTGGAGATTCTCAGGATAGATTGCAGGTACTCATCAGTGAGGCGACTCCTGTGTGCTGTTTTGTTAGTCTTTATCACTGAGAAGAGCTTCTCACACAGATATGTGCTACCAAACATGCACAAGGTTCGAGCCGCATGTAGACGGACTTTTTTTGTTCTTCAAAGTCACCAAAGCGCCGTGCAAACTCAGTGCGCGCGGTTTATCAGCAAAGTGCGTATTTGGGAACACCGTAGTGACGACTTGGTTTAACATTACTTGGCAACAGGGAAAGTTGCACTGTTGCATTTGTGTCTCCCATAAAAGCAACTTCACTTGAAATCACTTTGTGATTGTGCACGGGTAAAAACGTCCGCTGGTGTCAGATTCTTATTTAATTCTTCTGCTTTCTGTATCTTCTGCATTGCATTCAGGTCTTTCAGCCTCACTGATGAGCACCTGCAATCCATCCTGAGAATCTCCACAACACAGAACTCCCTGATGTTTTGTCTCATAGTGCCGTCTTAGATTAAATTCTGTAATTACAGCCACATTAGCTCCACAAATGAGACACACGGGTTCAGTAAACATATACTCAGCCTCCCATCGGTTTTTAAAGGCTCTATTTTCAGAATCAACTTTTCTCTTCAGCATCGTGTGAGCTAGCTTCGCAATAACTTGCAGCATCATAAGCTAGATTTGATTAACGCGGTAAGTGTTCGGCAAGGCAGCTGAAGCGCTGCGTTATGGGATCTGTAGTTTATTGTGTTACCAGTGCTTCATATACCCGGGCCATTAATAACAATAATACAGTATATAAAATGATCTCGCGGGCTGGATATAATTACACGCCGGGCCGGATGTGGCCCTGGCCCTTGAGTTTGACACATATGGACTAAATAGAAAAGATATATTTTTTCAAATGTGATCGCGCAATTCAGATAGAGTTGACGCACTACAGCCTGCATGCCTCAATAAGTCATCCTCCCCTCGCTCATACTTTTTTACCGTTCATCTAATGAATACACTGAGTATGGCTTTACCAAAACAATCATTGAAGGCGAATAAAGTATCCATTATTCGAGTATGTAGATCGGGATATATATATACATATATATATACCCGCGTGTCAGCGAGAAGTAGTGTGTTAAAAAGCTAGAAAAAGAAAAGGGAACATTTTAAAAATAACGTAACATGACTGTCAATATACAGTATTTGTTTTGTGAGTGTTACTGAGTGTTGCTGTCATCAATGATTTGATTATCATTATTTCTTTCAATCAGGTTTGTATTTGTAGGATGTGTTGTGTTCAAGTTACATTCCGTGTTTGTCAATCGTTGTAAAGATGACAGGTTTCATTCATCGATTCGTTTCTTACTGCAACAATAAACAGCTCAGCTATATCCGAGACCTGACACACTGCATGCATGGGTTTTTTTACACTGTCTTCCTTTAGCGGGACATTGACTTTTTCCACCGTGTGCTTTGTTTCCACAGTAGCAGCATTTATGAATATGCTTGTATGTATCAGACGCTTCATATTTTTTGCTGCCTTTTCAATTGTGTAATTCGGTTTTTGTTCAGCGCTCTTTGGAACTGTTGCTTTTTATCTGTGCACTGCGTCAGTTCACGTGAGCCGCTCGGTGTACATGCATCGAAGTTCCCCAGTTGTGCTGGTGCCATCTCGTGCTATGTTCATTAGCTGTATTTAATGTTACCTTAGTCCTGGCACTTAAAACTTTCTCTCGCAGTTTCGCTGAGTTTGTGCCAAACACCATGCTGACCATCTCATCTTCCTCTGCATAAGCACAGTCCTTAACCCGTGAATATTTTATGGGAGTTTGCTATTGGATTGCCGCTGACGGACGGCCTTATATGGGCAGGCACTAAATTACAAACGCCAGCGGCAGCCTGTCTATGAACTTAATTTAAAGTGTAGGTTTACATCGTGCTTTGTTTCAGTAGCAGAACTCATCAATATGGTTGTATATGTCACTCGCTTTCGCTTCTTATTGTTTCGCTGCCTTCTCAATTATATAATGCATGTTTTCTTCAGCGCTTTTTGGAGGTCTTCCTGATTTTCTATGTACTGCGTGATTGCGTGTGAGGCGTGATGATGTCACACGAAACTCCGCCCCCACGGCGTTCAAGCTCATCTCCATTACAGTAAATGGAGAAAAACAGCTTTCAGTTATGACCATTACGCGTAGAATTTCGAAATGAAACCTGCCCAACTTTTGTAAGGAAGCTGTAAGGAATGAACCTGCCAAATTTCAGCCTTCCACCCACGCGGGAAGTTGGAGAATTAGTGATGAGTCAGTGAGTGAGTGAGTGAGTGAGTGAGTGAGTGAGGGCTTTGCCTTTTATTAGTATATATATATATATATATATATATATATATATATATATATATATATATATATATATATATATATATAAAATAGAAATATCTTTGTGAAATAAAAACTTAATTAAAACACTTAATTAAAAAAATACACAGTGAAGGAAAATATAAAAATAAATTTTCAAGCAAGATTAAAAATAACACAGAAATTAAAACAAAAACTAATATAAAAAGGCAAAACTATAACCCAGCCTCAGAGGACAAACCAGTGTGTTTCTTCATGCCATTCCCAAGCCCAGATAAATGGAGAGGCTTACGTCAGAAAGGGCATCCAGTGTAAAATTTTGCCAGATCAACTAGCGGACAACAAACAGATTTCCATACCAGATCAGTCAAGACCCAAGTTAACAACGGCCGCCACCAGTACTGTTAGCTAAACTGGATTGACATGGCTGTGGTGAATACATATTTTAAGAAGACAGAGGAACATAGTGGGACATACAAGAGTGGAGGTAGATGCATATAAGTAGCTTAAATCATATCTGAAATCTGAAAGAGATTGAGGACTGCAAAGTGGTGGCAGGGGCAATTGAAGGTTGGCAGCATAGGATGGTGGTCTTTAGGATGATGTTGGAGATCAAGAAGAGAAGGAGAGTGAGGGCAGAGCCAAGGACGAAATGATTGAAGTGGAAATTCATGGAAGAGGTAAGACAGGTACTGGGTGGCAGTAAAGAGCTGCCAGACAGCTGGGCAAAATACAGCAGAAGTAGTAAGGGTGACAGCAAGAATGGTGCTTGGCATGACATCTGGACAGAGGAAGGAGGAAAAGGAAACCTGGTGGTGGAATGGGAGTACAAAAGAGTGTTCAGAGGAAGGAGGTTGGTGAAGAAGTGGGATAGTCAGCGAGATGCAGAAAGTAGACAGGGATAAAAGGAGATAAGGTGTAAGGTGAATAGAGAGGCGGTGAAGGCTAAAGAAAAGGATGATGAGTTATATAAGAGGTTGGACACTAAAGTGGGAGAAAAGGATCTGTACTAAATGGCTAGATAGAGGGACCGAGCTTGAAAAGATGTGCAGGAAGTTAGGGTGGTAAAGAATAAAGATGGAAACTTACTCACAAGCAAGGAGAGGGTTTTGAGCAGATGGAAAGAGTAGTTTGAGAGGCTGATGAATGAAGAGAATGTGAGAGAGAGAGAGAGAAGGTTGGATGATGTGACGATAGTGAACCAGGAAGTACAAAGGATTAGCAAGGAACAAGTAAGGACAGCTATGAAGAGGATGAAGAATGGAAAGGCTGTTGGTCCAGATGACATACCTGTGGAAGCATCGAGGTGTTTTGGAGAAATGGCAGTGGAGTTTTAAACCTGATTTTTAATGGAATCTTGAAATTG